>NC_044562.1:129763081-129768379 GCF_007565055.1 Rhinopithecus roxellana
GTGAATGCAACTCACAGAGTTACACGTTTCTCTTCTGTGATCAGTTTGTTAGCACAGTTTTCTGGAAATCTGCAATTAGATACTTCTAGCGCAATGAACATTACAGTGACAAAGGAAATATCCAAGATGAAAACTAGAAGAAGCTTTTTAGAAACTTCTTGGTGATGTGTGAATTCATCTCACAGTGTTACACTTATGTTTCGTGGAGCAGTCCGTAACACTGTCTTTGAGGATCTGAGAAGGGCTTCTTTGGATCATATTGAGGCCTACGCTGATAAAGGAAATTTCATCCGTTCAAAACGTGAAAGAAGCTTTCTCAGAAACTTCTTTCTGATCTGTGAGTTCATCTCACAGAGTTACAACCTCTGCCTCAAGAAGCAGTTTGCTAACACTCTTTTCGTGGAATCTGCAAAGTGATATTTGGGAGCCTATTGGGGCCCATGGTAATAAGGAAATATCCTCACATAATAACTAAAGAGAAGCTTTCTGAGAAACTGCATTGCCAATGTGAATGCAACCACAGAGTTACACGTTTCTCTTCAGTGATCAGTTTGTTAGCACAGTTTTCTGGAAATCTGCAATTAGATACTTCATAGCGCAATGAACATTACAGTGACAAAGGAATATCCAGAGATGAAAACTAGAAAGAAGCTTTCTTAGAAACTTCTTTTTTATGTGTGAATTCATCTCACAGAGTTACACTTATGTTTCGTGGAGCAGTCCGTTAACACTGTCTTTGAGGATTCTGAGAAGGGCTTCTTTAGACCACTTTGAGGCCTACGCTGATAAAGGAAATTTCATCCGTTCAAACCGTGAAAGAAGCTTTCTGAGAAACTTCTTTCTGATCTGTGAGTTCATCTCACAGAGTTACAACCTCTGCCTCAAGAAGCAGTTTGCTAACACTGTTTTTCGTGGAATCTGCAAAGTGATATTTGGGAGCCTATTGGGCCCATGGTATAAAGGAAATATCCTCACATAATAACTAAAGAGAAGCTTCTGGAAACTGCATTGCCATGTGTGAAAGCAACCCACAGAGTTACACGTTTCTCTTCAGTGATCAGTTTGTTAGCACAGTTTTTCTGGAAATCTGCAATTAGATACTTCATAGCGCAATGAACATTACAGTGACAAGGAAATCCACAGATGAAAACTAGAAAGAAGCTTTCTTAGAAACCTTCTTGGTGATGTGTGAATTCATCTCACAGAGTTACACTTATGTTTCGTGGCAGTCCGTTAACACTGTCTTTGAGGATTCTGAGAAGGGCTTCTTTAGACCACTTTGAGGCCTCGCTGATAAAGGAAATTTCATCCGTTCAAACGTGAAAGAAGCTTTCTGAGAAACTTCTTTCTGATCTGTGAGTTCATCTCACAGAGTTACAACCTCTGCCTCAGAAGCAGTTTGCTAACACTCTTTTCGTGGAATCTGCAAAGTGATATTTGGGAGCCTATTGGGGCCCATGGTGAAAAGGAATATCCTCACATAAAACTAAAGAGAAGCTTTCTGAGAACTGCATTGCCATGTGAATGCAACCACAGAGTTACACGTTTCTCTTCAGTGATCAGTTTGTTAGCACAGTTTCTGGAAATCTGCAATTAGATACTTCATAGCGCAATGAACATTACAGTGACAAATGGAAATATCACAGAATGAAAACTAGAAAGAAGCTTTCTTAGAAACTTCTTGGTGATGTGTGAATTCATCTCACAGAGTTACACTTAGTTTCGTGGAGCAGTCCTTAACACTGTCTTTGAGGAATCTGAGAAGGGCTTCTTTGGATCACATTGAGGCCTACGCTGATAAAGGAAATTTCATCCGTTCAAACGTGAAAGAACTTTCTGAGAAACTTCTTTCTGATCTGTGAGTTCATCTCACAGAGTTACAACCTCTGCCTCAAGAAGCAGTTTCTAACACTCTTTTCGTGGAATCTGCAAAGTGATATTTGGGAGCCTATTGGGGCCCATGGTATAAAGGAAATCCTCACATAATAACTAAAGAGAAGCTTTCTGAGAAACTGCATTGCCATGTGTGAATGCAACTCACAGAGTTTACACGTTTCTCTTCAGTGATCAGTTTGTTAGCACAGTTTTCTGGAAATCTGCAATTAATACTTCATAGCGCAATGAACATTACAGTGACAAAGGAAATATCCACAGATGAAAACTAGAAAGAAGCTTTCTTAGAAACTTCTTGGTGTGTGTGAATTCATCTCACAGAGTTACACTTATGTTTCGTGGAGCACGTTCCATTAACACTGTCTTTGAGGAATCTGAGAAGGGCTTCTTTGGATCATATTGAGGCCTACGCTGATAAAGGAAATTTCATCCGTTCAAACGTGAAAGAAGCTTTCTGAGAAACTTCTTTCTGATCTGTGAGTTCATCTCACAGAGTTACAACCTCTGCCTCAAGAAGCAGTTTGCTAACACTCTTTTCGTGGAATCTGCAAAGTGATATTTGGGAGCCTATTGGGCCCATGGTGATAAAGGAAATATCCTCACATAATAATGAGGAAACTAAGTGCTGTAACATCTGTGAATGGATTCACAGATACAAGATAAAAGTTGTCTGAAAGTTTCTCTTCACCTTTGAACTCGATTTGATGTTTCCTTTATCAGTGTAGGCCTCAAAGAGATCCAAACAAGTCTTTCTCAGTTTCCTCAAAAACAGTGATATTATACTGCTGAATGAAACATTAGAGTAACTCTGTGAAATGAATTCACACATCACCAAGAAGTCACCAGGAAAGCTTCTTTCCTGTTTGCATCTGAGGATATTTCCTTTGTCACCCAAGAGCTTCATTGCGTTCAGAAAATATCCCATTGCAGATTTCCAGAAAAATGTGTTAGCAAACTGAACACTGAAGAGAAACGTGTAAATCAGTGAGTTACATTCACACATCAAAGTGCAGTTTCCCAGAAGGTTTCTTTCCAGTTTTGATCTGTGGATATTTCCATTTTCAAACTCAGAATCAATGCAGCTCCTAAAATCACTTAGCAGAACACAGATCACGAGTTAGCAAAACGTACCAAGAAGGGAAGGTGGAACTCCGTGTGATGAAGTCAAAACATCAGACAGCAATCTCTCAGAAGCTTCTCTCTAGTTATTATCTGAGGATATTCCTTTTTCACCATGGGCCCTACTGGCTCCCAAATCTACTTGCAGATTCCACGAAAAAGAGTGTTAGCAAACTGCTTCCTGAGAACTCAGCTGTAGCTCTGTGAATGGGAATTCACGATCACAAGAAGTTTCTCAGAAACTCTTCACGTTTTGAACTGATGATATTTTTTATCAGCGCTAGGCCTCAATGGATCCAAGAAAAGTCTTCTCAGGTTCCTCAAAACACAGTGATAATAGATGCTGCATGAAACATAAGTGTAACTCTGTGAGATGAATCACACATCACAAAGTTTCAGCAAAGCTTCTTTCTAGTTTTCATCTGAGGATATTTCCTTTGTCACCGCCAAGCTCCTTTGCGTTCACAAGATCCATGAGACTCCAGAAAATGTGTTAGCAAACTGACACACTGAAGAAACGTGTAATCTGGCGTTGATCACAGATCGAAATGCAAGTTCTCGACGGCTTCTTTAGTTTTTATCTGAGGAATTTCTTGTTCACCATATATTCCTTCGCTCTCAAGCAGCACGTAACACCAAATACTAACAGAGTTCAGAAAACTGTTCCAGAAGGGAAGGGTGAGGATGAACTCTGTGTGATGAAGTCACACATCAGAAAGCAATCTCCAGTAAAGCTTCTCCTCAGTTATTATCTGAGGATATTTCCTTTTTCACCATGGGCGCTAGGCTCCCAATCTCACTTGCAGATTCCACGAAAAGAGGTTAGCACAAATGCTTCTGAGAACTCCGCTGTAACTCTTTCAGGGAATTCCCAGATCACAAAGAAGTTTTCAGAGAAAGCTTCTTTCAGTTTAAACCGATGATATTTCCTTTATTAGCGTAGGCCTCAATGCGATACACAAAGTCCTTCTCAGGTTCCTCAAAACCGTGATAATGGACTGCTGCATGAAACTAGTGTAACTCTGTGAGATGAATCACACTCACCAAGATTTCTAAACAAAGCTTCTTTCTATTTCATCTGAGGTATTTCCTTTTCCGGCAAGCTCATTCGTTCACAGTATCCCGTTTGCAGAAATCCCAGAAAACTGTGTTAGCAAACTGAACACTGAAGAGAAACGCTGTAACTCGGAGTGAATTACACCATCGAATGCAGTTTCTCAGACGGCTTCTTTCCCGTTTTGATCTGAGGATATTTCTTTTTCACCATGCCTCAATGCCCTAAATATCACGTTTGCGCAAACACAACGATAACAGAGTTAGCAAACTGT
Source organism: Rhinopithecus roxellana (assembly GCF_007565055.1). Classification (NCBI taxonomy): domain Eukaryota; kingdom Metazoa; phylum Chordata; class Mammalia; order Primates; family Cercopithecidae; genus Rhinopithecus; species Rhinopithecus roxellana. The sequence continues at coordinate 129,767,422 of NC_044562.1, forward strand.
TCCAAGAAGGGAAGGCGGGGAACTCTGTGTGATGAAGTCACACCTAGAAGCAATCTCTCAGTAAGCTTCTCTCTAGTTATTATCTGAGGCATATTCCTTTTTCAACAAAGGGCCCCTATGGGCTCCCAAATCTCACTTTGCAGATTCCACGAAAAGAGTGTAGCAAATGTTCCTGAGACTAAGCTGTAAACCTTGAAGAATTCACACGATCACAAAGAAGTTTCTCAGAAAGCTTCTTTCACGTTTAAATGATGATATTTCCTTTATCAGGTAGGCCTCAAGCGATCCAAAGAGTCTTCTCAGGTTCCTCAAAACATTGTAATGGACTGCTGAAGAACATAATGAATCTGTGAGATGAATTCCACATACACAAAGAAGTTTCTAACAAAAGCTTCTTCTAGTTTCATTCTGAGGATATTTACTTTGTCCACAGCTTCATTGCGTTCAAAGTATCCCATGCAGATTTCCAGAAAACTGTGTTAGCAAACTGAAACATGAAGAGAAACGTGTCTATTGTGAGTTGCATTCAACATCGAAATGCAGTTTCACAGAAGGCTTCTTTCCATTTTGATCTGAGGATATTTCCTTTTTCCTATAGCCTCAATGAGCTCCAATATCACTTTGCAGAACACAAGATAACAGAGTTAGGAAACTGTCAAGAAGGGAATGTGTGGAACTCGTGTGATGAAGTCACACATCAGAAGGAACCTCTCAGCAAGCTTCTCTCAGTTATTATCTGAGGATATTCTTTTTCCACATGGGCCCCATGGGCTCAAATCTCACTGTGAGATTCCACCGAAAGGTGTAGCAAACTGCTTTGAGAACTAAGCTGTCCATGTGAATGAATTCACAGACTACAAAAGAAGTTTCTCAGAGCTCTTTCACGTTTTGAACTGATGATATTTTTCTATATTAGAGTCCTCATGCGATCAAGAACTCTTCTCAGTTTCTCCAAAAC